>NW_028250442.1:0-27242 GCF_964263255.1 Lissotriton vulgaris
ATGCTTTTTGGATAAAGGGGGCAGGTGTCGTTGTTTTGTGGCCTAGTCACTGACACAGCTACTGCCACATGTACACATACACTTAGACACCCACTCAGACAATCACACACCCATTGACAGACCCAGTCAGACACTGTGACACCCACTCACAGACTGACTCACACACTCACACACCTACTCACAGACCCACTCACACAGTGATAGTGTTGTATTGATGAGTGACTGTATGTATGAGTGATTGTATGTGTGAATGAGTGAATATGTGTGTTGTCTTAGGAATCAGTGAGTGCGTATGTAGTAACTGGTATTGGTGTGTCAATGGTTTCAAGAATGGTAGTCTGTATTTAACACTGGGTGTATCAAAGGTTAGATTAGAGTGTGAGGAGGTGCATCGTATTATCACATGAATGATGTCATCAGTGATGTCATTTGAGATGTCATCAGTGATGTCATTTGAGATGTCATCAGTGATGTCATCAGTGATGTCACTGACCATGTCATGAATGATGTAATATGTGATATCATCAGCAGTGGATTGCGGGCGCGCGAGTTATAGTGAGTCCAACTAACTATAACGTGGGAATTTCAATGGTTTTGTATGAGTAAAATGTTCAGCTAACTATAACTGGTGTGAAACCTATGGTTTTTTTCAGTGAATTTCAAAGGTTTTTTAAATGATAATTCCTAAATATAACGAGTGTTAAACCTATGTTTTTTTCAATGAATTTCAAAGGTTTTTTTAAAAGCGAATTCCTTACTATAACGAGTTTGTATTATGGTTTTTAAAGTGAATTATTAAGTTTTTTTAATAGCTATTTTTTATAGCTATTAATTATTATGTTTTTTCTAAAATTATTTAACTAATGTCTATTTTTCTAAAATTAATTTTCCAATATATTTTTCCTGTGTTTTTTTTTTATCATTTTACCTCGGAGCGCTCATGGTACGCGCACCCGCAAACGCACCCATAAACATAGCGAGAGCGCTATTCCCGCGTGCAAAAAAAATATATAATTATGTATTTCAAAGTAAATAATAATGCAAGATATTCAGTGACATACTCATAAAAGTACTAATTTTCATTTTTAATATCCGTATTTCACCTTTAAATGCATTTAATAAAATCTAGCAAAATGTCATTCCTGATGATATGATTGAAGAGGAAATTCCTGATGAGGACCTGTTACAAGTTCTTTTAAATTATGAAAATTCAGAACAATAAATTAATATTTAGAAATTTAAAATTGTTTGACATAATATTCATTTTTATTTCTAATTTATGAGGTAGTAGCAAAGTGATTGTAGTATAATGTGAGATTTATAGTATAGAGTGCAAAATTTTTATGTTACATAGTAAGTTTACTCATATATACTTCTCTTCTCCCACTATATTTTCTCCAATGTGTATTTGACATCTCTTCTTCATCTCCTGCCTCCTTTCTCTCACTGTCTGTTTCTGATGCACCCTATCGCCGCCATTTTGTGTAGTTACAGAAGAGAGTGAAATATAATAGTTCAGAACGTGAAAAGGGGGAAGGGTAAAGTGTCCCTCACCCCCTAGACCTTCCCAGGGGGTCCCAAAAGGATCTGTTTCTGCTTTCCTGAGAGACTATGGTATGAGTTCCATATACCACAAAAACTTGCATTACAACATGCAAGATATCTGTACATTTTGCAGATGAGGGGAACAGAGTCTTTCTCTTGAATTTTAGACTCTGCATCGGTACCTACTTGTAGGTACTTAATTCACCTACATAACACAACAGCTCTTTTTAGAGCTACCCTACCTCTAAGCAATCCAAATTCTTATTTTACACTATTTTCTTTCACTGTTTTTCCCTGTGGTACGCTCTGGGTACGCGTACCTGGAAGCGTACATGGGAACGCACCCAGCACTTACCCCGCGAAAATTTTTTAAAAAATAAAAAACTTTTTTTGCATCACAGGGTCCTTCTAGGCCCCCCTTAGAAAACCTAGGGGGTCAGGGGGTGTCTACCCTGCCCCCTTATAATCATTTCCCCCCCTTTTTTTTTCACCTCTTGTGTCTCGATTCTACCGAGACACAAGATGGCGGACTCTCCGAACTGTTTGGAATGTTGACAGACACCCGAGAGCCAATCAGCTTTCCGCTCGCGCACTTCCGTATCGCACCGGGTGCGCTCCCCGGTACGCGTACCTGTAAGCGCTCGAAGCACGCATATAGATATATATGTGTTTTTTAAGTTAATTTTCGTAAAAACCACTGGAGCAATTTTCACCAAATATAGAAAAGGCACTTCTGCGTACCAGTCCCTACAATTTTGCCAAGTTTGGTGTAATTCCGTTCAGCCGTTCGGGCTGTAGCCGTGTCTAATCGTCCTATGGAAATTAACATGGGGAAAACACGTTTTGGGACCCCCCGTTTTTCTCGGCCCTGCATGATGAATCCCCCCAAAACTTTATGGGAAGGAGCGGAGCGGAGCTGGCCTAAATTTTGGAAAATTACAAGCAATTTCCTCAACCGGTGCCAAAGTTATTGCCAATAGAATGTTGCAGATTTCCTATGGTAGCTAGGTCCTAACTATAACTACCTACTGCCGACCGCCAGTAGGTAATATATATATATATAGGAGTTTTTCTAATGTAGAACTCCGGTTTTGTTTATGCCCATCTGTGGGCGAGAGTATGATGAAATGAGTGTTTATACTGAATTGGCTCATTTGATTGTCACACAATTGGTTTGAGAATTTTAATGTTAGCGATATTTATCGTGTCTCGACTATATATTCACTTACTGCAATATGGAGTTGTGTTGATATGAACTTATAGTCCATTTTCTATGTTCATTATAGTAATCATGTGATGCATATTTAAATCACGTACGAACATGGCGCCAACTGTTGAGCAAATTGACAAAGGCTAAACGCCGAAACGCGTCTTTGATGTGCTAGAGGTTTTTAAATAAACTTTTGGAAAACCATCCCCGTGAGTGCCGCTCATCTGTACAGCCGTAATCCTGGTGGACGATTGGAGCTGAGTGTATGTGACGGGCACACCGCCGTCTAGCGGGCACCCGCTTACGAGTGTGGCAGGCTGGTATTGTTGGAGCTACAAAATATATATATCACCTACTGGCGGTCGTAAGTAGGTAGTTATAGTTAGGATTTTTTTCAATGCAAAATCTCAAAATTCTATTTGGAATAACTTTGGCGCCGGTTGACGAATCTGCCTGAAAATTTCTTCACATTTGCCTCCTCGAGCTCCGGTCCTTCCCTGAAAGGTGTGGATTCGTCAAGCGGGGGCCGAGATAAAAGGGGGGTCCCAAAACGTGTTTTCCCCATGTTAATTTCTATAGGGCGCTCAAACTCACTTTTAGCCCGAATGGCTGAATGGATTGCCACCAAACTTGGCAAAATTGTAGGGACTGGTAGCCCGATGTGCCTTTGCTATGTCTCAAGATATGTGCTCCAGTGGATTTTGAGTAATTTAGGTTCAAAAAAACATATATATCTATGGCAGCGCCCCGGTATGCGCACCGGGGCGTGCACCGGGCGCGCTACGCGACTTGCGCACGGAAAGCTGATTGGCTCTTGGGTGTCTGTAAACATTCGAAACAGTCCGGAGCGGCCGCCATCTTGTGTCTCGGTAGGATCGAGACACAAGAGGTGGCCAAAACAAAGGGGGAAATGATCATAAGGGGGCAGGGTAGACCCCCCTGACCCCCTAGGTTTGATGTGGGGGCTATAAAAAGGCCCAGCGGGGCAAAAAAAAAATAATTTTTGTTTTCGTTTTGCGCGGGGGGAGCGCCCGGAACGCGCACCGGGGAGCGGACTGGGGAGCGTACCGAGGAGCGTACCATGGGGAAAAAAGAATGACAGACTTTTCAAAAATTGTATGTTTATTAATTGTTCTTTTTGTTGTTTTTTTTTATTAAGTACCAACATGTAGGTACCAATGCAGAGTCTAAAATGTAATATACACTGTCTCCTTTGTAGATATCTTGCATGTTGTTACAGGAGTTATTGTGGTATATGGAATTCATACCATAGTCTGTCAGGAAAGCAGAAACAACATGGAGGTAGGAGATGAAAAAGAGATGTTAAATACACATTGGAGATAATATAGTGGGAGAAAGGAAGTAACTATGAGCAAACTTACTATGTAACACAAAAAAGTTGCACAGTATACTATAAGTCTCACTTAATATTATAAACATTTTGGAACTACTTGATGAATTACATATAAAAATGAATAATGTATCGAACAATTTTTGATTATTGAATATACATTTATTTTTCTGATTCTTTTTCAAAATGTAATAAATCTTCTAACAATATATTGTCTGGAATGTCCTCATTTTCATTCTGTGATTCTATTGATTCCACACACTGAACTAATTGAAGGTCCAGAGACTCATCCATAAAATCAAAGTTATCATTCTCAGCAATTTTTTCTTCAGGGTTGTTGTCCAAAACAATTTCGAAAGAAATATTCTGTTCTCCTTCCATTTTGTTGCTGTAAATTGCATAAAAAATAAATATATCAGTAGAGATAGGGCACTGTTGGGTTTAAGTTCAGACAGGTACTTGTGAGTTTTTAACAGTGAAGTTATCTTTGGGCAGTGTATGGTTTCAGGCAGGAAGTAGAACTATTAAAAAGTGCCTGTGATGAAGCCTAAGTAAATTCATAATTATACCAGAGAAGCCTAACTCAATCCATAATTATAACAGAGAAGCCTATCTCAATCTCTAACTCTTACAGAGGGACAGTATTTAACTATCTGAAAACGTTTTCCTAAATTATTTTAAAGTGCATAACATAGTTCTCCTTTCAAATTAACAACTTACCTATTTTAAAGTAGTTGAAGTTTTCTTTCAAAATTCTTTCCAAATGTACCTTAGGTAGTGTTAGTCAAAATGGCTGTGTTTCCCTCTCATTTTTCATATACATTCATGTACTTAACTAATCAAATGTCAGCACATAAAAGTACAAAATGTAAGTAACATTTTAATTGGTTGAAAATTCAAACAGTTTCATATGTGTTTTTGTCATGTAATTTACCTCAGGATATTTAGACAGGGCTACAGCCCAAATGGCTCAATGGAATACCACCAAATTTGGGTAAATGGTAGGGACTGCTATGTAGTAGGGCCTATTCTATATTTGGTGTAAGTGTCTCCAGTGGTTTTTATGTAAATTACTTTCCCACATTTTTTTTGGGAACGCTTACCGGTGCGCGCCCCGGTACGTGCACCGGAAGCGCTACGGAAGTCCGCCATTTTGTGTTTCTGTAGAATTGAGACACAAGATGGAGGACAAACAATGTTGAGAATGGGTTGAAGGGGGCACGGTAGACACTTCCTGACCCTCTAGGTTTTCTGAGGGGGGTTTAGGAGGCCCATTTATGTCCCCCCCCCCCCAAAAAAAACATTTTAAAATTTTTCACCGGGTGAGCGCCCGGTACGCGCACCGGGAAGCGTACCGGGGAGCGTACTCTGGTGAAAAATAGTGAAAAAAGTCAGAAAAAGAAAATCATTATGAGTGATCAGAGGTAGGGTAGCCCTGAAAAGAGCTTTTGGGTTCTGTGGCTGATTTAAGTTCCTACAAGTAGGTTCCAATGCACAGTCTTAAATTCAGGAGGAATATTCTATTCCCTTCATCTGAGAAGTGCACACCATCTCCTCTGTAGATGTCTTGCATGTTGTAACGCAAGTTATTGTTGTATATTGAACCCATTCCATAGTCTCTCATGTAAGCAGAAACAGATTTATTCACATGTTTCCGTGCTTTCTCAAATTGTGGACAAAATTGGTTGGACCAGTTCCATTTCTGTCTTTGGCATATATTGGAATATACCAAGGCAGTTTGTGGAAAAAGTGTCATCAATTGATCAAAGGTGTCCTTTAAAAGCATTTCCAGACCAACCACAGTCATAGTGCCCAAGTCATTTCCACCACAGTGCACTATTAAGTGGTCAGGGTTTGGCAGATGCAAAAAGGTTTTCACCAATGGTATCAATTGGTGACATCTCAATCCTCTCTGGCCAATCCACTTGATTTCCACATTTGATAAATCAAGGTTGTGAAAATGTCTGCTAGCTGCATACCTTTGAGCCCAGTGGATGTAGCTATGTCCAATAATCCACACAGAATACATGATGAGAGAAGGTTCTGGTGCAGTCAGATGAAGTGTGGGAATGAAATGGCAGTTGGCACAGTAGGAGTTTACAAAAAAATAATTGTGGAGTTTCTCTGCTCTTGAATCACAAGCAATGATTGGTGGATTCAGATAGTTGAGAACTGAAAGTTAGGGTGCATGGTTGTGTTGTGTGAAAGAAGCAATTTGAATGGTTACGAAAAAGTCACTAAAAGCAATAATGCCCTGGATAAACTGGTGTATTGAGAGGTCAAACATCCTTGCTGACTTAATTTGCAACATTGTAGAATAAACTTTTGAACCTGAGAGTTCAGTTAGGAGGGAGTTGCTATGGTAACAGATAGAAAGGTCTGAGAGGGGGAAGGGTGTTGGTTTGAAAAAAGTGAGGGAAGAGTTTTAATTGGTTGAAATGAGGCATATGTGTGTAGAATTAGAGGTTTTCTCTGCCAGTCTTGGTTTCAGTGTATTGAGTGCACACCTTTTGCTCTGCTAAAGAAAAATTGGTGTGTGTGTCTGACACGGTTCTCAATCTCCCAAAGAATTTCTAAAGGTAAGTAATGATTCATTTAAATTAGATAGAGACTTGTTTGCTCTATGGAGAATATTTGGAAGCAGATAGTGAAGTTTCAGTAGTAAAATTGAATGCTTGTACATAGGACTTGTGCTGTGTTTGTAAAAAGTTATTTAAAAACAATTTTGGGGTAAATGGATGGCTTATATTTTTGAGAAGAAATTAATAGTGGTTGCCTCATTAAATAAATACATTTGAACCTTTTAGAATGATGTCACTTGCATTACCTCAGATTTGGAAGCAGATTGAGATTCTTTCTTATTGGTTTGTGGCATGTTTTTTGGAAATGCTTGCTATGAACATTTGCAAGATAGGGGATTTGTATTTTGTGAAACAGTGAGGTTTCAGTAGTGAAATTGAATACTTGTCCATAGGTCCTGTGTTGTGTTTCTTTAATGTTATTCCAAAAACGATTTTGGGGGCAAATCAATGGTATTTACATTTGGGTGTTATTTATGATTGCCTTGTGGCGCTGGTGCGTCACTTTTAACATGGGAAAAAAGTGACGCACCGTTGGCGCAAGGCCTTCATAAATAAGGTTCTGAGTTTCTTTGCTGTTGATTTCTGCCTTGCGTTTTGATAATGCTTGCTATTAACATTTGCAAGATAGAGGATTTGTATTTTGTGAAACAGTGAGGTTTCAGTAGTGAAATTGAATGCTTGTACATAGGTCCTGCGCTGTGTTTCTAAAATGTTATTCAAAAAATGATTTTGGGGGCAAATTAATGGTATTTACATTTGGGCCTTATTTATGATTGCCTTGTGGCGCCAGTGCGTCACTTTTAACATGGGAAAAAAGTGACGCACCGGTGGCGCAAGGCCTTTATAAATAAGGCCCTGAGTTTCTTTGCTGTTGGTTTCTGTCTTGCTTTTTGATAATGCTTGCTACGAACATTTGCAAGATAGGGGATTTGTATTTTGTGAAACAGTGAGGTTTCAGTAGTGAAATTGAATGCTTGTACATAGGTCCTGCGCTGTGTTTCTTAAATGTTATTCCAAAAACGATTTTGGGGGCAAATCAATGGTATTTACATTTGGGCCTTATTTATGATTGCCTTGTGGCGCCGGTGCATCACTTTAACATGGGAAAAAAGTGACGCACTGGTGGCGCAAGGCCTTCATAAATAAGGTCCTGAGTTTCTTTGCTGTTGGTTTGTGTCTTGCTTTTTGATAATGCTTGCTATGCACATTTGCAAGACAGGGGATTTGTATTTTGTGAAACAGTGAGGTTTCAGTAGTGAAATTTAATGCTTGTACATAGGTCCTGTGTTGTGTTTCTTAAATGTTATTCAAAAAACGATTTTGGGGTCAAATCAATGGTATTTACATTTGGGCCTTATTTATGGTTGCCTTGTGGCGCCGGTGCGTCACTTTTAACATGGGAAAGAAGTGACGCACCGGTGGCGCAAGGCCTTCATAAATAAGGCCCTGAGTTTCTTTGCTGTTGGTTTCTGTCTTGCTTTTTGATAATGCTTGTTATGAACATTTGCAAGATAGGGGATTTGTATTTTGTGAAACAGTGAGGTTTCAATAGTGAAATTGAATGCTTGTACATAGGTCCTGCACTGTGTTTCTAAAATGTTATTCAAAAAACGATTTTGGTGGCAAATCAATGGTATTTACATTTGGGCCTTATTTATGATTGCCTTGTGGCGCCGGTGCGTCACTTTTAACATGGGAAAAAAGTGACGCACCGGTGGCGCAAGGCCTTCATAAATAAGGCCCTGAGTTTCTTTGCTGTTGGTTTGTGTCTTGCTTTTTGATAATGCTTGCTATGAACATTTGCAAGATAGGGGATTTGTATTTTGTGAAACAGTGAGGTTTCAGTAGTGAAATTAAATGCTTGTACATAGGTCCTGTGCTGTGTTTCTAAAAAGATAATTTCTCTATGCAGCAAAATGTTTTAACCAAGCATTATCCAAAAATATGAGTAATCTGAGGAAACATAGATGACATGATTGTGAAATGTGTTAATATATTTCTTGAATCATGCAGATACTATCTAATCAACCTTTTTCTTTGTAATATTCTAGCCTTGAGTTACTCTCTATTACACCTTTTGTCTGTTTTATACCGTCTCTCTTTCTCTTTTTAAATTTTTTTTTTATTGGGAATATAAGTGCAGTTACAATTAATAAAAAACATTATTCATAAAATCCCGAGATAAAAGCAGCAGTTCTTACAAAAGGACACTAACAAATCACGACTAGACAATACAATAAGTTATGTGGCAATAAATATAATCTCAAGTTATACAATACTGCTGAAACAATTTCATAATAATTACATCTTATTACCATTTCGTAATAATCAATCTTCTGCAGGTAATCAAATACTAATAGGCTCTAAAAGACAATTTTACAGTTTAACTTTTTACAACTTTGATTTCTTCCAGTCTGTAACTTCGGCCCAGAGTCTTCTTCCAAAGTCCCGAGTTCTTATTCCCTTTAGTTCATACAGTGCAGACTCAATATTATGTATTCCGAGCAACCTGGTGAGCCACATTTGGAAAGAGGGGGCCTCACTATCCGTCCAGCCGGTCGAAATCAAAAGCCTAAGCACGGCCACAGATATAAAGATCAAAGCTTCTTCCTCTTTCCCAAGTTTTAGGTTGGAATCCGTGCCCAGAATCATTAGGGTAGGGGATAGGTCAATCCTATGTCCTAGCAGCCCCCCAAAATTTTTCAATCTTTTTCTTTACCGGTGTTAGAAGATTGCAATTACAAAACATATGAAGTAAGTCTGCTTGCCTATTCCCACATCTTGGACATGTATCATCCGTCCTGACCCCCCAAGAAAATAGTTTCGCCGGTGTGTAATAAAGATTAAACACTGTCTTATAGTGCTGGGCCCTTAAGTTTGTAGCTCTGAAGATCTTCTTATTCAGTAATAGGGTCTTATCAACATCTACATCAGGATTTCCCAATTTTCTTGCCCAGGCTACCTCGGTCTTATCAACATCATCTTTGATCTCTGATATTAGAAGATTATATATGGTGTTAATTTTGCTGCGCCCTCTAGTAAGCACCTCCAATAAGGGACAGACATCGGGAGGTAACAGTTTTGGTCTCTGAGCCTTCATTATACGAACTATTTGTGTATAAACAAAACAGTGATTATCTGGGATTCCATATCTGCTTTGTATAATATCGAAACTTACTACTCCCTCTCCATCAATTGCCCCAGGGTTTTAATGCCCAGCTCTCTCCATATTTTAAGAGTTCTGTCGGCTTCGATTGCTGAGAGGAGGCTGGATTTATAAATATGTAAATATGAATTGTTTTTTGGAATATTACAATGTTTTCTACAAACCGTCCAAACTCTCCAGACACCATCCATAATCTTATATCTTGCCTTCTTGAAGAACTTGCAATTAGTTTCACATACCATTAGCCCCTGTGCCTTTCTGCCTAACAGTAGTTCAAATATGGAAGGAGGGCGTTCTACTCCTACAGTTGGGTTGTTGCCATTTGACTCAGACCGAAAGAGCACTGACATTTGTGTCAGCAGGCAAGTCCAATGATAAATCCTTAAATTAGGGAGAGCCAAGCCTCCCCTATCTTTTGGGAGAGACAGCAAATTGGTGGATCGTCTTATCTTCCCAAATTGCCAGATAAACTTAATGAAAATTGATTCCAGATTTGTAATAATTTTCTCCTCCAGAAATAAAGGGATGGTTCGAAATAGATACAAAATCATAGGAAACATTGTCATTTTGACTGCGTTAACCCTCCCGATCAGGGACAGATGTAGCCCATCCCACCTTTTCAGCTCAGATTTGATTGATTTAATAAGTGGGGTATAATTTTCCTCCACGATTTTCTCAACCGAAGCATTAATTGTCACCCCAAGATAAACTGCTGCTTCTACAAATCTGGGATCAGCCGTCACGATCTTTTTTGTACAAATGATCTGGGTCTTAGATTCATTTAATAAATATCCAGACCTAGCGCCAAACTTTTTCGTCAAATCAGACAAAACCTCTATTGCCTGCTGGGGCTCCGAAGAGAACACCGCAATGTCGTCCGCGTAAGCTAGGACTTTATTTTCATGCCCATTAAAAATTACAGGTCTTAACCTTGGGCATCCTAGTATAGCCTGAATTAGCGGATCAATATATAGGGAGAAAAGGATCGGAGAGCACGGGCATCCCTGGCGGGTTCCCCTCTTTATAGGAAACAAGGTCGATTTCTCCCCCATAACGGTCACACTGGCGACTGGATCTTGATACATTGCCCTTAGTGCCCCAATAATTTTCTGTCTGAACCCTCTACCTGCTAAAATATCCCACAGATAACTCCAGACCACCCGGTCAAATGCCTTTTCTGCGTCGAGCAGGATCATGGCCATCTCCCCTCCCGTAGCAGCATGGGCATCAAATAGAGCTATAGCTCTGTTGGTATGATCCGTCGTGCCACGTCCAGGGACAAACCCATGCTGCCAAGAGGAAACAAGACCGCCTATGATCCTGCCCAACCTCCTAGCCCAGATCTTCGAGTAAAGCTTGGTGTCGGAGTTAATCAGCGAGATAGGTCTATAAGACCCCGGGTTCTCGCTAGGTTTCCCTTTTTTATGGAAAATTATAATATTAGTCTCCTTCCATGAGTCTGGGGTTTGACCTGAGCATACTATCCCATTAAAGAGATCTACAAGTAGGATGATAATTTCGGATTCTATACTCTTATAGACCTCTAGAGAAATGCCATCGGGTCCTGCTGCCTTCCCCGTGGCCAGCTCATGTAGAGCAGATATAACCTCCAATTGGGTAATGTCTTTATCTAATTCTTCTTGTAATACCGTATCTAGAAGTGGTCCTTGGTCTTCCATAATATCCTGTTGTTCCGTATCTCTATTCTCCTCATCATAAAGTCTTTGATAGAAGTCTCTAAAGACATGTAAAATATCATTAGTTTCTGTAAATTGGTTATCATTAACCACAATCTTTGAGATTACGTTTTTAGACCTCTCTTGTCTGAGGCGGAGAGCAAGGGCTCTACCCCCATGTTCACCTGTTTCGTAACAGTTGGCCCTAGTAGCTTGATACTCCCCTAATGCCTTTTGTGTGATCAATTTCTATAATTCTGCCTTAGTAGCAGAAAGGGTATTAGAACAATTGCTACCGTCTCCACCAGATGCTATAATCTTAACATGTTCTTCTTCGATATCCGATAGTCTCTCAAGTAATTTGGATTCTTCCGCTCTATCTTCTTTTTTCATTTTAGCTGAAAAACTAATGGTCTCACCTCTCAAAGCTGTTTGAAGGATTCCCAAACTATATTCTGAGAGGCGCTAAATCTATTGGCATCAAAAAATGCTTCAGCCCAATGCTTTAAGTGGGCTACAAATCTATGATCCGCCAATAGTCTTCTCTCGAAAGTCCAAGAAGATTTTGATCTTTTGAACCCGCTCATTTTATACTGGATTACCAAAGGATTATGGTCAGACAGCACCATTGGTAACCTAGTAAGGGTGGCTTTATTGATTTCGGATAAGGAGATAAATATATAGTCCAATTTAGAGTGTTTCTGGGCTGGGTTCGAAAAGTAAGTAAAACCAGGATTTTGTGGGTTTTTAGTGCCCCAAACATTAACTAATGCCAATGAACTCATAAGTGCCTTAATCGCCCTGAACATTCTAGGTTTCCGACCTGCATATTTTGAGTTATCGTCCCAGTTGGCCAAAATATTTAGATCACCACAAACTATTACCGGTCCTGACCAGCCAGCTAACTCTATCTCCAAAAAGTCAAAAATCTCCGGGTCATCACCATTAGAGCCCTAAATTGCACATAGTGTTAGACCCAATTCCAGCTCTAAGATAACCCATCTCCATGACTATCTGCCTTCACTCTTTTGGCCTTGCCCAAAGACTTCCTAACCAATACAGCAAGCCCCCTAATCGTTGTAGTTTGTGAAGAGCAAGCGACCAACTTGAAGCCGTTTAGGAACAGAAGATGCCTCTTCGCCCAGGGAAGACGCGTCTCCTGAAGACAAAGTACATCAATCTTATTAAATTTGACAAAATGGGCCAGTCTTTGTCTCTTTCTCCAGTCGTTTAGACCTCCCACGTTTAATGTACAAATACTACAGTTTGCCATCATATATTTTGTGTTGACTACCCTGTAGGTCCAGTCACTTAATGTTTTTAGTTATCTGCTTTTCTCGTCCGGACATTCCCAACAAAACAGTAGTGCATTTTATATTCCCATTTTCGATTTTTTGCCTGCTACACCTACCCCTCCACCTACCCCTGCCCACCCACCCCTCCCCCCATGCACCCCAACCCAACACCCTCTGCCCCCCAACCCCCACTCTGTGAGACGCACAGAGCTAGTCTGTGCATGTGATGGAGTTGCAAAGTTTACGGCGAGGACATTTAAAGTGTACCATCTTTTAACTTCAAAGCCAAGGAAATCCCCCCCCCCAAAAAAAATACATTGAATGCATTGCACACTACGAACCCTTGCCGGCAATCAAGAGATACATCTAAAGATACGTTGAGTTAGCCCTGTTAACACATTAAGCCTTTTGATAGGTTGAAAAATTAAATGTTCTATTTTCCCAAACTATCCAGATACTCTTTAGCTTTAACTTCGGAAGAAAAGTAAAGTGTTTCCCATCATTAATCACTTTTAGCTGTGCGGGATTGATCAGATAGGCTTGAAGTTTCTTATCCTGGAAAGGTTTTATCATCTCTCTAAGGCGCCAACGTCTTTCCACGGTCTCGTGGCAGAAGTCTGGGCGGACAAAAAATGAATCCCCGTCTACATTTCTCTTAGCATCAGGTCTCGCCTTATCCGAAATTGCCTGTCGAAGGACAAAGTTACCCAGGAAAATCAATACAGCCCTGGGCTTATCTCCCTCTTTTGCGTTTCTTCTTTAGTTGAAGGGGAAGCGATGAACTCTTTGTAGCTCTGTTGACCAATCCCAACTAGATAACTCTGGAAAGGCTTGCTGGAATAGTTTGATCATGTAACCTCTTATGTCATTTCCTTCGGCCCCTTCCGGAACACCCAAAACTCTCAAATTGTTTCTTCTTAGCCTGTTTTCCAACGCTTCCAGCTTCCACTGAATATCCGACATCTGAGCACATTGAGCATCTAGAAACAGCCCCCGCAAACCTCGGTTTCAGCTACCACTACACGCTCCTCGAGATTAGTCACTCTATCCCCAGTAGTAGCAATGGCTTTAGAGAGTTTACGTACCACTCCCTGCATCTTCCTCATCGCCGCCTGTGGTTTCCTGCTATCCTGCCGCGTCTCCTCTCTGTGTGCCAATATTTCTTGATGAATAGTTTCTAACAGGGACAGTTGTGTCTGTTCCATTAAAGGACTTCCTATTAGAGGCTGGGTGGAGGAGTGATCCCAAACTAACTCTTTTTGTTCTAGCTCTTGCTCCCTAGCAGTCTGTTTAACTTTCATAGCCGTCGCTGGCAAGTCATTCTCGAGGTCAGTATCTGTCTCTTCGCATGAGCTATGCTCTTCATCTTCTTCTGACCACTCTCCTCCGGAGACCGAGAAGAAAGCCTCACTAGGCTCGCTCTCCTTATCACCAGTGCCTCCCGCCATTGCCCCATCAGCCTTATCTTCAGAACCAGACTCTGGAAGCTCTGACAGCATTTCTACCATACCAGGGATTTCTTCCATTCCGGCCGGTTTAACCCCCAGTTCGCACGGTGCTGGCGCATTTTCTATGCTGCTAGGCAGTGACTCTTTTAGACAGCATACTTCCGCGGGCTCTTGCATAGGGAGGGATGTGGCTGGGCTCTCTGGTTTATTATTTTCAACCACATGTATATTTTCATCAGGAGCCCTCTGTCCCTTCTCCTTACCGGCCTTTACTAATAGATCAAAAACGGCAGCTGTAGCCGCACGGGTTTTAGGGGCACCCTGCTATCTCTTACTTTGATGTTCTGTATTTTCTGCCACCTCCTCGTCTTTCTGTGCTTTTTTCCTTATATTGCCTGTTTTGAGGCTGGAGTTCTGCTTGGGAGCCATTGTCCTTCCGTGTTGCCTCTGCTGCCTCTGCCGAATGAAATCTGCCCCGCTGGAACCACACTCGGGACAGCAGGATTCTCGCTCTCTCCCCCGCCTCTGCCTGAACCGGGTTGAACTTCGCAGCCGCTGATACCGCTGACTCCGCCCACCTCTCAGCTCGAAGCAGCTGGGGATGACGTACTGGTGGCGTAAGGCCTTCATAAATAAGGCCTGAGTTTCTTTGCTGTTGGTTTGTGTCTTGCTTTTTGATAATGCTTGCTATGAACATTTGCAAGATAGGGGATTTGTATTTTGTGAAACAGTGAGGTTTCAGTAGTGAAATTGAATGCTTGTACATAGGTCCTGTGTTGTGTTTCTTAAATGTTATTCCAAAAACGATTTTGGGGGCAAATCAATGGTATTTACAGGGCCTTATTTATGATTGCCTTGTGGCGCCGGTGCGTCACTTTTAACATGGGATAAAAGTGACGCACCGGTGGCGCAAGGCCTTCATAAATAAGGCCCTGAGTTTCTTTGCTGTTGGTTTGTGTCTTGCTTTTTGATAATGCTTGCTATGAACATTTGCAAGAAAGGGGATTTGTATTTTGTGAAACAGTGAGGTTTCAGTAGTGAAATTGAATGCTTGTACATAGGTCCTGCACTGTGTTTCTAAAATGTTATTCAAAAAACGATTTTGGTGGCAAATCAATGGTATTTACATTTGGGCCTTATTTATGATTGCCTTGTGGCGCCGGTGCGTCACTTTTAACATGGGAAAAAAGTGACGCACCGGTGGCGCAAGGCCTTCATAAATAAGGCCCTCAGTTTCTTTGCTGTTGGTTTGTGTCTTGCTTTTTGATAATGCTTGCTATGAACATTTGCAAGATAGGGGATTTGTATTTTGTGAAACAGTGAGGTTTCAGTAGTGAAATTGAATGCTTGTACATAGGTCCTGTGCTGTGTTTCTAAAAAGATAATTTCTCTATGCGGCAAAATGTTTTAACCAAGCATTATCCAAAAATATGAGTAATCTGAGGAAACATAGATGACATGATTGTGAAATGTGTTAATATATTTCTTGAATCATGCAGATACTATCTAATCAACCTTTTTCTTTGTAATATTCTAGCCTTGAGTTACTCTCTATTACACCTTTTGTCTGTTTTATACCGTCTCTCTTTCTCTTTCTGACTTTTTTCTCTCTTCCTGTTACACCCTCTGTCTGTCCTATTTCTTGTAACATCCTGTCTCTGATTTACTTCCTCTTACACCCTCTCTGAAACTTACTCTCTGTCTCTTCCTTTACAGGCTCTCTCTGTTTTAGTCTCTTTTACAACCTTTTCTCTTCTAACACCCTCTCTCTGTGATGGTTCCTGTTACACCCTTTCTCTGTTTCATACCCTGTTACATCCTTTTTCTGATTTACTCCCTTTTTTTGACTGACTCCCTTTTTCTGTCTTTCAACATATTATACACTGTCTTTGTCTTAGTCCTTTTGTATGTTTTACTCCCTCTACCTGTTTCTTTGTCTGAGTCTCTCTGTGTTTTTGTGTTACTCCCTCTAGCTGTTTTTCTTTGTCTTACTCCTAGTTATATAGTTGCTGTGGTATAAACTTAGATATGTTGCAAATTAGTGTTCATATCATTTGCTTATTGTGATTTCTTTGTTGTTTGCTAATAGTGGTCTATAATGTGTTATTTTTTTCTTTACCACAGATTGAAATCAACATTTAAAAAGTAAGCAAAAATGCTGTCAAGGCAAAGGAGAAGAAAAAATACCATGCGGAAAAAAACAAAATTAGCAACGGAAGTAAAGGAATCCTCTACAACAAGTACTTCTAAAAACACCCAAAAAGGTCCTGGTAAGACACCTAAGTCTTTTTTTCGCAACATATGTAAAACAAAAACAAATGTTAACGGGAATGTGAAGATTCAGAAGGAGAGAGCAAATTTGAAAAGGAAGGAGAGGCCCTCAAAAAATGTCTCTATTGGAGCAGGAGAGAAGAATATGGATAGCAATAGAAGGTTAAATCAATTTAGGGACATTCGTAGACGAATGTTTAGCAATAGGGTAGTTTTAAATTTGCTAAAAAATGAAAAGAAATGTAAACAGAGAGCTGCTTTTTACAAGAAAAAGAAAAGTGTAGAGAAGATTGTTGATCAGGCTTTTGAAGTTAAGAAAAAAATATTTATTTTAGTAATCAATAGAATTAGGATACTCAATAAGGCAATTGATGTTTTCAAATCGAACAGTAGATGGAAAAGAATAATTAATCGGACTAATATTTGTGAAGTATTTTCTGGAGAATGGATGCATAGTTCAAGTTCTAAGCCATTTTTTAAAGAGGAGAGTTACTTTCAGGAAAATGATTTGGTGCATGCAGTTGACACCAGTGGTCGAGCATATGAGTTGAAAGATGGTTGTGTGATGGAAAAAGAGAAACTCGTGTCTAGAGATGCAGAAGAGGTGTTAGCTGATGAAGTTTTAGGGAGACGTACTAAGGGTCCAGTGTACACATGGAAGTGCAGTAGTTTTTGTAGTGTGCGACAGGATTCAATCGATTTGCTTCGAAATTTCTTACGCACATATAGTAAGAAAAGTCTAAAACAAAAAATGAAGATCTTGCAAGAGTTAGATCCTTGCAGAGTGAGAGAAAACACAGGTTTGCATGGGCATTCACTGGCTTGTCTTTCTAGAAAAGTATGGCAGAGTGTTTTTCACCATTTTAGGATGTTAGCAGTGCATCATAATAAGGTGAGGAAATTAGTGAGAAGGTTGTATTATGCAAAAAGTCCAGCACTTAAGCTTAAACAGTTAAACAGTGCTCTTTTGCATGGATCTGAAGTAGATGTGAAGACTATTTGTTAAGAAATTGAGTTTTGTTATTTTGGGAACAAAGAGGACAGTGTAGAAATGGATATAGTAATGGATGGTAATGTGGAAGACAATGCACAGATTTCAAGTATAGAAAAGTTTGTCGAGGAAATTACCAAGTTTAAGGTGAAATCAAGTGAAAGGCCTAATTTAACTTGTGTGTGTTGTCGACGGACTCATTATAAGATTCAGACTAGGCTAGTTGATTTATATGCAAAATGTGAATTGGAAAATAATAGTGAATGGAAGGATTTTGTAAGGTATTTGTTGGTGGAGAATTCTTTCGATTTGAGTTTTGATCAACGTATTTGTAATTATTGTTTGAAAAAATTAAATGAAAATAGAATGCCTGCTAGAGCTGTTCATAATAATCTTCAGTTGATAGATATTCCTACTGAATTGATGGATTTAAATACTTATGAATCAATTTTGATTCAATGTGTCCATCCTTTTCAAGCTATTGTTCGCATGGAGCCTAAGATAGGGAAATTACCTCCTACAGATTTACAAAGAGGATTAAAGGGAAGAGTTATTTATTTTCCTCTAGATGTCAAGAAAAATATTGATGCAATTGGTGTAGAAAGAGTAGAAGAGGATCCTCTGGTTATTCTAGTTAATGGGGTTCCGACAAAGAGTAAGAAAATCTGGCAAGATTTAGTGGATGTTAGGAAAGTCAAAAAGGCAACGTTGTATTTGGTCAAAAACAATGAGTACTATAAAGATGTAAGTGTTGGAGCAGAGAAATCAGCTAAAGAAGAAGACAGTGATTGTTCAGTTGGCCAAATTGAAAAAGTTGATGTGTCTAGAAGTGAAGAAATATATGAACAGTATACTGTTCATCCTTTGCATTCCAAAGAAGTAATAGGGAATGCAATTGACTTGTTTCAAATGAAATCAGCAAAAGGAAGTCCTATTAGTGTATGGGAAGAAAGTTTGGAAGCTCGTTGTTTTCCACAGTTATTTCCAACAGGTCGAGGTGGACAATATGACGATCGACCAGTTCAAATTCCTGCAGCTGAATACCGGACTTAAAGATTATATGCTGAAGATCCAAGGTTTCGTCAATGCATTCCGTATTTGTTTCATCTACTGTATGAAAGTGATTTGTCTGGGCTTTCTTATGCAGTTAATCATATACTGAAAAGTGGATCTCATCTGCAAAATGTTTCGGTGAGGGACTTTATGGAGAAAGTCAATCTGCAAAACAGTATTTTGGAATCTCAGCTAATCAATCTCATGGCATGTCAGCGTGGAACAAACGAATATTGGTTCCGTCGTCATGGGGAATTGAAATGTATGCTAAGAAACTTAGGAACTCCTACATGGTTCCTCACTCTTAGCTGTGCTGAGTATGCATGGGACGACTTACTTCAATTTTTACGAGAGGCAAATGGAAACATACAAAATATAGAATTGAAAACACCTGGAGCACTGTGTACTTTGGATCCAGTGAATGTTTACAGATATTTTAATCATAGATTTGAAGCTATGATGTCTTTTATTACCAACAAACAAAATCCTCCCCTTGGAGAGGTTTTGGATTTCTTTTGGAGGAAGGAATATCAAGCGAGAGGTGCTCCTCATATACATATGTTGTTATGGATTAAAGATGCACCCAAATTTGGAACTGATTCGGGTGACACAGTGATGAGTTTCATTGAAGAATATTCAACATGTGCTGTTCCGAAAACTACTGAAGAAAACAGTTTAAGGCAACAAGTTTTACGTTTTCAATCTCATCGTTGTGGAAAGTACTGCCATCGAAAATTTAAAAACAAGGAGAAATTCTTCACAAAATGTCGTTTCGCGTTTCCAAGACCAGTGATTTCTAAAGGAAGAGCAAATAATTTGATGTCTTCTCTGCGACATACTGTGACAAGGAAATCACCCAAAAATACATACAATTTAAAAAGAAACGAAGAGTCCAAGTACATCAATGACTACAACCCAGTGATTTTGTCCATGTGGAATGCTAACATGGATATTCAGTTTGTTGCTGACAACTCTATTGCTGTGGCTCAATATTTGACATCTTACATCACAAAAAAAGAAAAGACAGAACTGAAGGAAATGTGGGAGGACATTTCACACGAAAAGAGTCTAAGCAAGAAATTATACAGTTTCAGTCTGAAGATGTTGTCGCATCGAGAAATTGGAGCATATGAATGTTCTGATCGGTTATCATCAGCAAGTCTCTATGCCAAATCAAGAACAATCATTTGGGTGAGTCTAGGTCTTGCTGCAACACGAAACCGAGTTTTGAAATCTGTACAAGAAATTGAATATTTGTCGGAGAAAGAACCAAACAGTACAGATATTTTGAAGACAAACATGTTGGATACATACTATCCAAATAGAAGTACTCACCTTGAGAACACTTGTTTGTATGAAGTTCTGCAAAACTACAGTTAGAAGAGGAACATCACAGAAGATATCAATAATGGAAAATATGCTGTCATTGGGTATGAAGGATGTCTAGTGAAGCAGAGAAAAGGCCATTTGATTAATCATCGAAAATTGAGTTGCGAAGCTCCAGACAAAAGAGAATTTTACTATTTAGCTCTTTTGCAACTCTTTAAGCCATGGCGTACAGAAGAGGAACTACTTGGAGATTTTCTCTGATATGAAGACTCTTTTAATGCAACCAAGGATACCATAGAATGTCCTGTTTTTCCAAATTATCTGCAAATGTTGAACGAAGAAATAGAGCAAGAAACCACAATTGCTGAAGAGATTGCTAGAGACAGTTCTCAAGACAGTCAGAGTTCTACTTCATTGAGTCAGGATCCACTAGGAGGACCAATTATCCAAAATGAAGCTGCAACTGCCATGGATGAGGTGGAAAAAGCTATGGAACAAGTTCAAGAGGATGTAGTTAACTTAAAAGATTTGGTAAAGCAACTAAACGTTGAGCAGAAAAAGATATATGACGAAGTCACAGAACAGATTGAACATGGATTCAGACATGAGAAAAAAGTGTGCTCATGTACATCATTTAAGCCTGTTCGACTGTACGTAAGTGGAGAAGCGGGAACAGGAAAAAGTTTTGTGATTAAAGCCATTGCAACTTATTTGCAGAAAAGGACTGAATCACCGCTGTCTTGTGTTGTAACCGCTCCAACTGGACTGGCAGCACATAACATTAAAGGGATTACTCTACATCGTTTACTGATGCTGCCAGTTGAGCATGATAATAAATTGCATTACAACAAGCTATCTGGAGATGCGTGTTCTGAAGTTTCCAGAGTCTTGAAGAAAATGAAACTTCTTATCATTGATGAAGTAAGCATGGTCTCAAATCTAATGCTTGCTTTTGTGCATTTGAGAATGCAAGAAATTCTTAGAACAGAGTATGATGTGTTATTTGGAGGAAAACACATTATTGTTTTTGGAGATCTACTGCAGTTGACTCCAGTAAAAGGACAACCAGTGTTTAAAATGCTTACGCATGAAGATACCAGGAAGTCCCTTGGAAGCATTGGAAACGTTAATATATGGTTAAATTTTAAATATGCTGAACTGCTTCAAAATATGTGACAGGCAAAGGATGAAGATTATAAAAATATTCTACAAGATGTAAGAATCAGAAAAGTGAGTGAGTTTGGGAAAGAAGCTTTACATGCTCGATTAATTTCAAATTTGTATCCAAATGAAAACCGAGAATATTTAAAAAAAAATGACTGAGAAGAAATCTGGGATATGTTTGATGCCAACTCTGCAAGAATGCTCCATCTTCAACAACAAAATGTTAAAGTTAGAAAATGAAGAAATTGTGAAACTGGAAGCAATAGATAAAATAGAGCATATTGGTGCAACAATTGTTTTGTCAGAAAATTTGAAAACAAAATTGGATTCATTAGAGAAAAGTATTTCTAAAACAACTGGTTTTGAAAAGACTCTGAATGTGTGTTTAAATTGTCGTATCATTTTGAGAAGGAATTTAAATGTTGAAAGAGGTCTGGTAAATGGAGCAATGGGTTATGTTGTTGATTTTGTAAATTATAGAAATAGAGATGGAATTGAATTTTTAAAAATAAAATTTGATGGCATTGAACAAGTACAACAAATCAGTCGTTGTTCTGCTAGATTTTTGCTTGTAAAAGACTTATATGTTCGCCGAAAACAGTTTCCTGTTTGTTTGGCATATGCAGTGACAATTCATAAATCTCAAGGTTTAAGTGTAGATAGTGCTTTGGTGAACATTGGAAGATCTGTGTTTAAAGAGGGTATGGCATATCTGGCTTTATCACGAGTCAGAACTTTATCAGGATTGTACTTGATTGAGTGTGATGAGACAAATATTTGTGCAGATCTAGATTGTGTTAAAGAATGCAATAGGTTAAGAAGAGAGTATGTTCCACATTTGCCTCAATATCCTCTGTTTGAAAAACGTGTGGTAGGCCGAAAAAGAAGAAATGAGAATAATTGCAGTGAGGTAGTAGCAAAAAGACAAAAAGTAGATGAAAATGTAATTGAAAACAGAAAGAAAAAGGATTCTGATGAAAATGTTGTTGGATTTCAGTTTGAAAACAGTTCTGGTGTCAACTGCTATGCTAATGTAGTGGTTAATGTTGTTTTTTTCTTCAAACTTTACAAGAACAGATTGTTGAAAATCGGGATCAAAGATTGTGTGGTTTATTGAATTCTGTGTTTGAGAAATGTAGCAGTGATAGAGCAAAAATAGAAAGTGTAACAGAAATTCAAAATATTTTAGACATGTGTTCTGGTCAAGATAAATTTTCACAGAACATTGAGCAGGATTGTCAGGAATTTTTAATGTATATGTTTGGTGTTTTGGAAGATGAAGGTGTAGATATAGATAATCTTTTTAGCCTTTCTTATCAATGGCAGCATGACTGCCACAACTGTAGTTCATCAAGTACTACTAGAATAGACACTGAAAGATTTATATATTTGACTTTACCAGACTGTAAATCAGTGTCATTTAATAATCTAGTTAAAGCAGCAGATCATAATATGGTGTGTACCCAATGTAAGTGTCCAATGCTGTCCACATTATTTATACAAAGTTATGGTCAGTATATCATTTTAGTTTTCCAACGATGTAGACCTGATGGAACTAAATTGACAACTTGTATCAAAAATGTTGTGGCTTCTCAGTTATCAATTTCAGGAAGAACCTTTACAACTGTAGCTATTATTTATCATGACGGTCCTTCGACAACATCAGGACATTATACATGCTACTTAAAATGTCAAAAAGTTTGGAGTTACTGCAATGATTCTCATTTGACTTATAAACAACGTTTGCCTTATGACTTTAAAAATTCTTACCTAGTGTTTTTAAAACCAAAGTTTTAGTAAAGGTAATTGGCCTTTGAAGACGGGAGTAGTTAATAAAAGTTAGTTAGTTAGTTAGTTAGTCTAATGTTTAAAATTATTTATCTCATATAGGTACTGTAAGTGGATCTCATAGTAAGTGATATCAGTTTTATAGGAAATGTTGAACATGAGTGATCAAAAAAGGGAATATGAATATTTAAAGATTGTGAAAATGTTATATGAGCTTTTCTTTGAAAACTTCGAGTAAACGGTAATTTCAGAGTTTAATTAGAGAAATTTAAAAATATACTCATATATCTGACACTATTTGGCCGTAAGGAAAGTGTAAGGTATGATGTTCTTAGATATTTTTTCATAGGAAGTCGATGAAATGGAAGTTTTAGAAAACAGCAGACTTTTTTTCCACCAAAAGGATCTTCACTATCTACTATTTGGCCTCAAGGAAAAGTAAGTGAATCAAAGATTAGTGTACATATATGATTTGTAAGTTTATATGTTTTTTTTTAACACAATCTTTTAGATTGTGTTTTTTTTCCGCTGTTATATGATGAAGAGTTTGAACTCACTGTTTTAAGTGAAATTCAATATATTCTGAGAACAGCAAAAATAAACAATGTAACATTTTGTATAAGTCATTCTATAGTTTGCATTGTGTAATTTATATTGTATTCCCATTGTCTCACACTCATTTTCCTTTTTCCACCCTTATTCAGCTCTCTTTACTCACTTACACTGCCTTTCTTTCACTTTGTTTCATCGCTGTTCCTTTACTCCACTTCTTTCACATCTCCTCAATCCAATTTCAACTGTCTGCATTTCCTCTCTCCCTTGCACCACTTTTCAGCTTTCTCACATTCTCTCAGTACCACTGCTTTAGTTCTCTTCCCCTCTCTTTCCTTCTTTTGCTCCTTTACTCTTTTTCCTTTCTTCACTCATTGTACTGCAGTTAACTCAGTCCTTCCCTTTGTCTTTCTGTGTACTTACTTTCTCACTCCTTTTTCCTCTATCGTTCTATATTAACCTCATTCCTTTCATGCTTTCACTCTGTGACTCCCCTTCACTCACTCTCAGTCATCTTCCATTCCTCTTTCTTATTAATGGATCCTCATTTAGACTCCTTTCCCTTTCACTCATTTTCCTTTTACTTTCTTCTCTTTCCTGATTTCGTTTTGGTATCTCACATTCTTTTAGTATCTTACTTATCTTCAGTAATTTGTTCTCCTTCTATTTCTTTTTCCCTCTTTTTTGTCTTTTTACATTACTTTATTTCTGTTTTTGTATCCTTCGCTCTTGCTTTATTTCTTAGTACACTTTTTTTGATTTTTTACCTCTTGACCTGTTTCTTCTATTTAAAAATATATATTTTACTAATTATAACTTGTTTTTTCTTTTGTCTTTCACAGATACAAACTGTAGTTTAAACATGCAAGTAAGTTTTCATTAATTATATGGTAAGTGTGACTACAAAATGTAGTTTGTCATCAACCTTTGCTTGAACCTCACTACTTTTCTCTCACCCTACCTCACCCCTGTTTCCTTAATCTGCTTCCCTCACTTATTCTTATCCTCCATGTTTATTTCCCATATTCACTTTTATCCACTCTCTTTCACTTCTCTTTACTTACACTCACTGCTCTTTTCTTTCCCTCCGTTACCGCTGTTCCTTTTCTCTGGTTCCGTCACTACCCGTCATTCCCCAGCCTTTACTTTCCTTCCTTTTACTTTCATCACCCATTCACATTCTCCCAGAACCTCTGCTTTAGTCTTCTTCCTCTTTCTTCTCTTCTTTTGCTCCCTTATTCATTTTCCTTTTCTCAGTTACTTCCTCTTATACCTTTTCTCTGTTTTACTATCTATTACACAGTCCCTCTGTGTTTCTTCCTCTAGCTCTCTTTCTCTTTACACCACTCTCTTTGTCCCCATTCCTCATGCTCACTCCTTCATTATTTTTTTTTTCTTTTTTTTTTTTTTGGTGCGCTGACGGGACGGGCCCCGGTACGCGCACCGGGGGGCACACCGGTACGCGCACCGGGCGCGCTCCAGGGTGAAACATAAAAAAAAGTGAATATACTTAAAAAAAAATATTATATTAATATACAATATAGGATTTATTTTTAGAAAAAAATACCTTTCTAAGCTATAGACATTTGCTAATAAATAACCTTAGAAATTCACTAAAAACACATAGGTATGAGGCCCTATATAAAGTTAGGAATTAGCAGTTAAAAGACCTATGAAATTCACAGAAAAAACCATAGGTTTCACACCAGTTATAGTTAGGAATTAGCATTTAAAAAACCTATGAAATTCACTGAAAAAACCATAGGTTTCACACCAGTTATAGTTACCTGGAAATTTTACTGACATAAAACCATTGAAATTCCCACGTTATAGTTAGTTGGACTCACTATAAATTGCGCGTGTAATGCACTGCTGATGACATCACATATTACATCACTCATGACATGGTCAGTGACATCACTCATGACATCACTGATGACACCATCCAGTGAACGTGTGTCTTTCTGAAAAATAAACATGTTTTATATATGTATATGTAAAGGTCGATGGAAGAATAAATGTTTCAATAAGTGTCTTAATGGATGTTTTTTTTTTTAAATTGATTGGTTAACTGCCTTATTAAGTGTATCTTAATGAATACATATATTAACGAGTAATTTTTAAATATTTAAATATATGTATCAGTGTTTCACTTTGTGTATAAGTGGCTGCATGGGTTGGTGACTGACTCACTGTTTGTATGTGTTTTGAAGACAGCATATGTGCAGGACTGTATGGGTGGATGAGTGTGTATATGTGTGTGTTAGTGCGTGAATGCCTGTCTCACTAGTGTCTTTATGAGTAACAACATATGTTTTAATCTTGTATATATGAGCATTGATGTATATAAGTCAGTATATGTGAGAGTGAGAGATTGAAAGAGTTCCTGTTTAAATAAGTATGTGTTTCTATAAGTGATTGTTTAAGAGAGTAAGTATGTGTAAGTTTCCTTAGAAGTAATGTGCTAATGTATGTATAGCTGTATATGCAAATAAATGGATGTTCAATAGTTTATTTGCATGTGTGAGTATGTGTGTGAGTAACTTTTGTAAGACTGTCGGTGTGTAACAGGATGTATATGTGTATCACTATATATGATGAGTGAGAATATGTATGAGTGACTATATAGAACTGTTGGTGTATGAGTGGATGTGTATATAGATGGTGGAATTACTGAATTGGTTATTGTAACTGGTATGGGTATCTCCATTTTTTTTGAAAATGTTAGTTTCTATTGTTTGAATATGTGTTTCAATGGTCACATTACACTGAAAGGAGGTCTATCAGTCTGTCACAAGGATGGTGTCATCAGTGATGTCATGAGTGATGTCACTGACCATGTCATGAGTGATGTAATATGTGACGTCATCAGCAGTGCATTGCAGGCGCGCAAGTTATAGTGAGTCCAACTAACTATAACGTGCAATTTCATTGGTTTTATGTCAGTAAAATTTCCAGCTAACTATAACTGATGTGAAACCTATGGTTTTTTGTGTGAATTTAATAGGTTTTTTAAATGTTAATTCCTAACTATAACTGGTGTGAAACCTATGGTTTTTTCAGTGAATTTCATTGGTTTTTTAAATGCTAATTCCTAACTATAACTGGTGTGAAACCTATGTTTTTTTTCAGTGAATTTCAAACGTTTTTTAAATTCTAATTCCTAACTATAAGTCTCACTTTATAAATAAGACTGTTAGCACTCTAGTTGTTCTTTAGAACACTCTGGTACATTCTGTCATTGGGCTACAGTTGGGCTACATCTAGCTGATATTTGGGCTACATTTGGATTTTTTGGTCTCTGGTGGCCATCTTTGGGCTACATTGGGCTACATTGGGCTACATTTGGGCTACATTTTGGCATATATATAGCCCAATGTAGCACAATATATATTTTTTCAAAGTTAATTTTCGTAAAAACCACTTAAGAATAGGGCTACCAGTCCCTACAATTTTTCCCAATTTTTTTTTTTTATTTTTTGCTTTGGAGCGCTCCCGGTGCGCTTCCCGGGGAGCGCCCGGAAAAGCGTACTTTTATAAAGTCCCCCCGGGCGCGCTCCGGGGAGCGTCCCGTAAGCGCCAATATCGCGAACGAAAACATGATCGTGACGTATCGCGTAGCCGCGTCCGCGTGATACGCACGGCGTAAGCGCACCCGGAAGTACTCGAGCGAATACGATCGCGCAACGTAAACATCCGACGCGCTTACGCTACGCGACCCGGAGCGCCCCCGGGCGCGCCCGGGGCGCGTAGCGTAAGCGCGTCGGGTCATGTGACCTGAAAATAACACTTTTCATTGGTTCATAACAGTTTTAGTTTCA